>NC_083239.1:39215433-39250558 GCF_032191835.1 Heteronotia binoei
ATATATATATATATATATATATATATAATGACTATATTGTGATATTGGAATTCAGTTAGCTTTTCTGTAATTACGAATATTCGAGATTATTTTGCAAGCTAAGCAGGATATATTAGTGCATGGTTATCTCTGTTAATATTATAGTTACAATTTTCACACAGTGCACACCGGGGTGGCCAAACTTGCTTAACATAAGAGCCACATAGAATAAACGTCAGCTGTTTGAGAGCCGCAAGACAGAGCAAGGAAGGAAGGAAGGTGATGGGGAGGGGGGGAGAGGTGGAAAGAAAGCACTTTTAACCTTACAAGCATTCTCCAAGCTGCTGGCTAGCTTAACTTAGAGAAGTGATTTAAAGAGACAAATGCTTTCTCCAAGCTGGCCAACGGGGCAGTGGGGGTTTCAAGAGTCACACAATATGTGTGTGTGAAAGAGCCAGATGTGGCTCCCAAGCTGCAGTTTGGCCACCCCTGAATTATATCTTCTCTGGCGCATCCTACGCTGACATCATTCACACAGGGCTCTAATACAGCATGAGAAAATCCTCCAGAGTGTTTCTAGGGTCACATGTGAAAAAGTTCTGTGTATCTCTTCTTTCCAGATTCTACTCTGCTATTTTGCTTTCCTTTCTTCCCCCAGCAAAGGGGTTGAGTCGCCTGAATTCCCCCCACCACATTGCACAAGCTCACCTGTGACGTTCACACACATGTGCTGGTTCCCGACACACTTGATGCTAGTCCAGTTCCCCGAGGCACATTCGCCGCGCCCCGTTTCACAGCAGCTGGCGCATTCCAACCCATTCCAGTTTTGTCGCTTGATCCCTGGGGGAGGGAAGAGCAGAGGGTAAAATCCATGTCACTGCACCGACCTCCGAACTGCTCGGCACCAAGGGAAACCCATCTGCGTTGGCCTGCCTGCTGAGGAACTGTGAGCACTGCAAAGGATTATGGGGCACAGGGCTCACACTCCACTCTAATGGGCTTTGCTGTTGGCCTGCATGAACCCGGCACAAACTCAGTGGCCCCCTGGGGACTACTGCATATTGCTTGCTTGCCATCACCCATCTCCTCAGGGGAGGAACTCCTGAACTCTTTCTGGAAAACTGCAGAACTCGGCTGGAAAGCCATTGCTCTAAACGCCTACCACCAGACAGCTGCAAAGGTGGATGGGTATCAGCAGGCCTTGAATTCAGCAGAAGCTCACAGGAGCCCAGCTCCTGAACCTTTCTGAGGGTTCCCCCTCCTTCTCCCCACCTACCATGTTAATTGAATAGTGGGTGCAACTGGATAACAATCCCTGGATTAGGAGAGCAGCCAGCCAGCCAGCCACCAGGGGCTTTGCACACCCCCAGCAGCCCATGAAGAAGCCCGCACCACCCTTTCTCCACTTCTTATGTGTTTTTGGGTGGTGCGTGGCTTGCTGGCCTTTTGACTGGGGTTGGGGCGGCTCTCAGGCCTGATAGCAACCCTCTGGGCCACACGTTTGACACCCCTACACTTGCGTCTTCCAGCACTTCTGCATGTCAAGTAAATGCTCTACCACTGAGCCATGATTCTGCTCTCCTCCACAACCCTAGGGGAGAAAACGACCAGACTGAGGGCACCAACGGGAGCAGTGTGGCTGAGTGGAGAGTGGAAGGCAGGTTTCCCCGGCCCATAGGTTAGCATTCTAGTTTTTAGCCCAGACCAGGGGTGGAATTCTAGCAGGAGCTCCTTTGCATATTAGGCCACACACCCCTGATGTAGCCAATCCTCCAAGAGTGTACAAAGCTCTTTTTTTGTAAGCTCTTGGAGGATTGGCTACATCAGGGGTGTGTAGCCTAATATGCAAAGGAGCTCCTGCTAGAATTCCACCCCTGGCCCAGATGCACGGTCCTACCCACCCTCCTTCAACCACTTATTTTCTTCCTTGCCAAGTTCCATCTTTAAAACAGCAATTTCATCATAGAGTGGTGCCCATGTCCAGGGGATGAGAAATCCCTACCTTGTTTCGAAAAGTGGCTGCAGATACTCTTCAGGCCAGGCCGGCCATCGTTACACAAAGGGCTGGAACAGCAGCTGATCTCCACCCTGCCGGAGAGCTCCGGGACCACATACTGCCGGCGGCACAGCGTCTCCAGGGCGCACGTCCGGTAGGTTGCTTTCTGAGCGCCGTCAATCACTAGGAAGCAACACAAAATATATCAAAATGTGGATTTGGTAACCAGCTGTGAATAAATTGACTAATTCCTTCTGATTCTTGTGTAAATATAAACAACCTTCCCTCTGTAGCTTCTAGGGGTGAGTACGCCTCTCCTTTCCACCCACAGTCTCTCCCATTTTGGGATCCACCTTGGTGTAGTGGTCAGAGGTGGAATTCTAGCAAGACCTCCTTTGCATATTAGGCCACACACACCTTGATGTAGCCAATCCTTCAAGAGCTTACAAAAAAGAGCCTTGTAAGCTCTTGGAGGATTTGGCTACATCAGGGGTAATATGCAAAGGAGCTCCTGCTAGAATTCCACCCCGGTAGTGGTTAAATGTGCAGACTCTTATCTGGGAGAACCGGGTTTGATTCCCTACTCAACATAAGAACATAAGAGAAGCCATGTTGGATCAGGCCAATGGACCATCCAGTCCAACACTCTGTGTCACACAGTGGCAAAAAAACACCAAGTGCCATCAGGAGGTCCACCAGTGGGGCCAGGACACTAGAAGCCCTCCCACTGTGCCCCCCCAAGCACCAAACCCCAGACAGAGAGTTCCATAAGCTGTGGCTAATAGCCACTCCTCCATTTGCAGCTGCTAGAATGGCCTTGGGTTAGCCATAGCTCTCACAGGAGTTGTCCTTGAAAGGGCAGCTTCTGGGAGACCTACCTCACAGGGTATCAGTTGTGGGGAAACAAGGTGAAGAAGAATGTAAGCTACTCTGAGACTCTGATGGTGGGGTATAAATCTACGATCTTCTTTTCTCTCCTTCCCACCAGACTTTCCCCCCTTGTTCCTCTGGACCATACCCTCTTTTAAATCCCTATTCTTAGCCACCCTGAATCTCCTTCATCCACTGCATTTCCTAGGCCTCTGCTCCTTCTGTCTTTCCTCCCTTGCCCCTTATCTTCCCCCTCTCTCTAAGATCAGAACAGAACCTGCATGCCTCTGTGACATCAAGGCAGCTCAGCCAATGGCAGTCTGAGGGTATTCTACTAGACCCACATGCCTCTGTGACATTATGGCAGCACAGCCAATGGTAGCCAGAGAGCCTTCTGCCAGATTCCCCCCATTCCTCTGTGACATCACAGCAGCTCAGCCAACCGCTGCTAAAAGAAACTCTTCACCAGCCCCAAATCCTTAGCCCATTCTAATATCAATTTAATCATAAAAATCCCAAATCAACATACCTTTGACCCTGTCACTCCACCCTTAAAGAACCCCCCCCATCAAATAAGTCCCACCCCCAGTTAGTATCCTTGAATGTACACAGCACATCTAGTCCCTTTATAGATGGATTTTAGAGGGCAGCTAAGTCGGCCAGTAGTAGAACCAGGCCTCATTTTGGGCAGGATCTCACAGGAGCAGAGCTCCAGAACCTCTAAATTTATTGTGCTCTTTCTTTTTTACCCCTCCCCCCCCCCCAAATACTTGCTTCTGGGCTAGGGTGGCCAGACCGTCCCGGTCTCCCGGGACTTTCCCGGTTCTGGCCCCCAATTCCCGGCTCCCGGGCTGGGTATACCGGGACCATTAAGAGGTCCCGGTTTAGCCAGCCAGAGAGCCGGGGGCCGCGCGCCCAGGCGGGGAAGGCGGCGAGTGAGGGAGGGAGCGACCCTGCGTGTGCGCAGATCGCCCTGCGCACGCGCAGGGACGCTCCCTCCCTCACTCGCCGCCTTCCCCGCCCGCGCACGGGGCCGGGCGGTGGCGGCGGAGGCCCGGGAGGGCGTCGGAAAGGCCCGCGGGGGTCGCTGGAGGCCCTCCAGCAACCCCCGCGGGCCTTTCCGAGGCTTCCCGGGGCTGGAAACCCCCACCCCCCGTCCTCCTCCGCCCGGGAGGGCGTCGGAAAGGCCCGCGGGGGTCGCTGGAGGCCCTCCAGCGACTCCCGCGGGCCTTTCCGAGGCTTCCCGGGGCTGGAAACCCCAACCCCCCGTCCTCCTCCCCCCGGGAGGGCGTCGGAAAGGCCCGCGGGGGTCGCTGGAGGCCCTCCAGCAACCCCCGCGGGCCTTTCCGAGGCTTCCCGGGGCTGGAAACCCCCACCCCC
Source organism: Heteronotia binoei (assembly GCF_032191835.1). Taxonomy (NCBI): domain Eukaryota; kingdom Metazoa; phylum Chordata; class Lepidosauria; order Squamata; family Gekkonidae; genus Heteronotia; species Heteronotia binoei. The sequence goes on from NC_083239.1 coordinate 39,219,659, forward strand.
CGTCCTCCTCCGCCCGGGAGGGCGTCGGAAAGGCCCGCGGGGGTCGCTGGAGGCCCTCCAGCGACCCCCGCGGGCCTTTCCGAGGCTTCCCGGGGCTGGAAACCCCCACCCCCCGTCCTCCTCCCCCCGGGAGGGCGTCGGAAAGGCCCGCGGGGGTCGCTGGAGGCCCTCCAGCGACCCCCGCGGGCCTTTCCGAGGCTTCCCGGGGCTGGAAACCCCCACCCCCCGTCCTCCTCCCCCCGGGAGGGCGTCGGAAAGGTCCGCAGGGGTCGCTGGAGGCCCTCCAGCGACCCCCGCGGGCCTTTCCGAGGCTTCCCGGGGCTGGAAACCCCCACCCCCCGTCCTCCTCCGCCCGGGAGGGCGTCGGAAAGGCCCGCGGGGGTCGCTGGAGGCCCTCCAGCGACCCCCGCGGGCCTTTCCGAGGCTTCCCGGGGCTGGAAACCCCCACCCCCGTCCTCCTCCGCCCGGGAGGGCGTCGAAAAGGCCCGCGGTGGTCGCTGGAGGCCCTCCAGCGACCCCCGCGGGCCTTTCCGACGCTTCCCCGGCCTCTACCACCCCCCCCCCCCGTGCTGGCGGAGGCCCGGGAGGGCATCGGAAAGGCCTCTCCGCCGCCGCCGCCGGACTCGCCGCCGCTGCCGCCGCCGCCGGACTCGCCGCCGCTGCCGCCGCCGCTGGACTCGCCGCCGCCGTAGGTAAGGGGGCCGAAAACGGGGGGGGGCTGGCGGTTGGGGGTGGCCTTCCTTTCTTCCCTCCCTCCTTCCTTCCTTTCTTCCTTCCCTCCTTCCTTCCTTCCTTCCTTCCTTCCTTCCTTCCTTCCTTCCTTCCTTCCTTCCTTCCTTCCCTCCTTCCTTTCTTTCTTCCCTTCTTCCCTCCCTCCCTCCCTTTCTCCCTCCCTCCCTCCCTTCCTTCCTTCCTTCCTTCCTTCCTTCCTTCCTTCCTTCCTTCCTTCCTTCCTTCCTTCCTTCCTTCCTTCCTTCCTTCCTTCCTTCCTTCCTTCCTTCCTTCCTTCCTTCCTTCCTTCCTTCCTTATGTTCTTATGTGACACAGAGTGTTGGACTGGATGGGCCACTGGCCTGATCCAACAGGGCTTCTCTTATGTTCTTATGTGACGCAGAGAGTTGGACTGGATGGGCCACTGGCCTGATCCAACAGGGCTTCTCTTATGTTCTTATGTGACGCAGAGTGTTGGACTGGATGGGCCACTGGCCTGATCCAACAGGGCTTCTCTTATGTTCTTAAGTGTGACACAGAGTGTTGGACTGGATGGGCCACTGGCCTGATCCAACAGGGCTTCTCTTATGTTCTTATGTGACACAGAGTGTTGGACTGGATGGGCCACTGGCCTGATCCAACAGGGCTTCTCTTATGTTCTTATGTGACATAGAGTGTTGGACTGGATGGGCCACTGGCCTGATCCAACAGGGCTTCTCTTATGTTCTTATGTGACGCAGAGTGTTGGACTGGATGGGCCACTGGCCTGATCCAACAGGGCTTCTCTTATGTGACAATACTGACTTTGGTGGACCCAAGCACTGATTCAGTGTAAGGGAGCTTTGTGTTTGTGTCTTCTAGTGCAATTTTGTTCTCAGATCCTGTATTTACTTCATCAGTATATGGGATAAGGCACTTTCTCAACTGTGCTGCATAAATCAGCCTATTTATTTTGTCCTGTTGGCTCTGTTGGCTCTATCTGCGCCACCTTCATCACTTTCGGGGTGTGGATCCCCCAGTGGAGTGGTCTCCCGACTCCCTCCGCCGGCTGTTTCTGATACCCCTGCGCCCCCTCTTTCATTTGATATGTGTCCCGTGCGGGTGCCACCCTCCCGCCGGGAGATGCCGCAAAATGAGCCCCCTTGAGGCTTATGGCGGCAGGGCTCGGGGGAAGCAAGCTAGACTGCTGTTCTTTTGAGGGGTTATAGAGTGTTTCGAGCCCGTCCCTGTGGCATCGGTCCCATCATTGTGGGGCCCAGGGGGCCAGCGCAGCGGCACGCTGAAGCAGCCTGTCGGTCACTTCCAGGTTCCTGTCCTGCATCTCGACCTGTGTTATTAGTGACAGGCTGCTTCGGCGTGCCGCTGCGCCGGCCCCCTGGGTCCCACAACGATGGGACCGATGCCACAGGGATGGGCTCGAAACACTCTATAACCCCTCAAAAGAACAGCAGTCTAGCTCGCTTCCCCCGAGCCCTGCCGCCATAAGCCTCAAGGGGGCTCATTTTGCGGCATCTCCCGGCGGGAGGGTGGCACCCGCACGGGACACATATCAAATGAAAGAGGGGGCGCAGGGCTATCAGAAACAGTCAGCGGAGGGAGTTGGGAGACCACCCCACTGGGGGATCCACACCCCGAAAGTGATGAAGGTGGCGCAGATAGAGCCAACAGAGCCAACAGGACAAAATAAATAGGCTGCATTATGCAGCACAGTTGAGAAAGTGCCTTATCCCATATACTGATGAAGTATATACAGGATTTGAGAACAAAATTGTTTCCGGCGGTGATATTTGGGGGATTTTTGGGGACGTCACAGGAAGTGCTGTGAAGTCACTTCCTGTTTCCGGCAGTGGCATTTGGGGAAAATGATGTCATTTGGGGGAAATGATGTCACAGGAAGTGATGTCACTTCCCGTTTCCGGCAGGTGACGCGGGGAAAATGATGTCACAGGAAGTGATGCCACTTCCTGTTTCCGGTGGTGGCATGACGACACCGGAAGTGACGTCACCGGAAGTGACGTCACTTCCTGTTTCCGGTGGCGCACACGCGCTCCGCGCGCGCGCACCCCTGCCTCCCCCCCCCCCGCCCCGTTGTCCCTGGCTGGCCTTCAGACATTATGGTCACCCTATTCTGGGCTCCACTCTTCGAACTCCCTGTGAGATTTTTGCTGAACTTTTGCTGATTTGACAGACTTTCTATTGTTTTTACCCACAAAAAATGGGAAAATAACCCCAACATATAAAGCAGACAGATGGAAATCTTCATCAGGCCACTGTGGCCACATAGGAGAAAGTCATTTTTAAAAGTATGAGGGGAGGAAGGTTTTATTATGACAATCGGCTTTTATTTTAGCCGGAACGCACAGGAACGCAGTTCCGGCTGGCTTCGCATCAGGGGTGTGGCCTAATATGCAAATGAGTGTGTGAGACAATTGTGGTGTCAGGAGGTGTGGCCTAATATGCAAATGAGTCCCTACTGGGCTTTTTCTACCAAAAAAGCCCTGCTGACTATTCTAATTCAAGAAGCATTTTAAGGTAGATGCTGAGCGGATATAATTTAGCACACCGTCCAGTGATGTCAGAGGTGGGTGGCGTATCCAAACGAGTTGTACTAATGAGCTCCGGTACCTTTTTTCTACGAAATGACCCCCTGAGTAGAACAGCTGGAGCTTTTGGGAGTCAAAGCTATCTGACAAAGGGATTCCACTCTAGCTGCTCCTCTGAGTATATGACCCATTTCTTTAGCACAGCCACAACCTAGGGAGACCCCTTACCCCGTCATCACACGACCGTTCTCTAAATAGCCTCTGACAACAGGGCACCCTGAATTTTCAGAGGCAAGAATGAACAGCACTGTCCAGGGGTCTTGTAAAAAGGTGCCGGAGCTCATTAGCACAACTCATCTGCATACGCCACACACCCTGACATCACCGGACGGCATACTGAATTATATCAGCTCAGCGTCTACCTTAAAATGCTTCTTGAATTATAACTGTCATAGCAAAACCTTACTCATACTTTTAAAATTCCTTTCTCCTGTGTGGCCACAGTGGCATGAGGAAGATTTCCACCTGTCTGCTTTATATGTTGGGGTTATTTTCCCATTTTTTGTGGGGGGAAATCATAGAATCATAGAGTTGGAAGGGACCTCCAGGGTCATCTAGTTCAACCCCCTGCACAATGCAGGAAACTCACAAATCCCTCCCCCTAAATTCACAGGATCCTCATTGCTGTCAGATAGCCATCTAGCTTCTGTTTAAAAACCTCCAAGGAAGGAGAGCCCACCACCTCCCAAGGAAGCCTAAGGAACTGCTCTAACTGTCAGGAATTTCTTCGTAATGTTGAGCCAGAAACTCTTTTGATTTAATTTCAACCCATTGGTTCTGGTCCTACCTTCTGGGGCCACAGAAAACAATTCCACACCATCCTTTATAGGACAGCCCTTCAGGTACTTGAAGATTGTGATCATATCACCTCTCTTTCTAAAATATTACAAATTTTGTCAAATCTTAGAGTTCAGCAAAATTCTCACAGGGAGGTTGAACAATGGAGCCCAGAAGGAAGTATAGGGGGGAGGGATAAGAAAGAAAGAGCACAATAAATTTTAGAGCTTCAGGAGGGAAAGGAAAAGTCCCCTGCGCAAGCACCAGTCATTTCCGACTCGGGGTGACGTTGCTTTCACAACGTTTTCACGGCAGACTTTTTATAGGGTGGTTTGCCATTGCCTTCCCCAGTCATCTACGCTTTCCCTCCCTCACCCCAGCAAGCTGGGGATTCATTTTACTGAGCTGGGAAGGATGGAAGGCTGAGTCAACCTCGAGCCGGCTACCTGAAAACCCAGCTTCCACCGGGGATCGAACTCAGGTCGTGAGCAGAGCTTAGGACTGCAATACTGCAGCTTTAACACTTTGCGCCAAACCCCTGCTCAAAATGAGGCCTGGCATTGTCTGCGCTCAAGGAGATCTCTGAAAAAAGGCCAAGGCAGAATTGGGATTTACATGAATTCCCCCTTGCCCATCCTCTCTGCAACCTCTTGCATTATTCCAGAGAGTATTCCAGTCCAATTTTACCTGAGAAATCCATGCACTGGTCCATGTCGCCCACACAAGTGACCCGGGTGGCATTCTCCTGGGCACACTCGCCTGTGCCTCGATCGTAGCAGCTGTAACATTCCATGCCGTTGGCCACCGGGGGGCTGCTGGCAGGACCTGGGAAGGCAGAGGAGGAGGGAGGCGTTTGAAGCCAGAAGGTACTAGGAGGATTGGGGAGGGGGATGGAGAAAGGCCCTAGCTGCAGGTCGAACCCCTATCCCACCCTCAGCCCTGACCTGGATAGCCTGGCAAGACTGATCTCATCAGATCTCAGAAACTAAGCAGGGCAGGGGTTCCTCCACATAGGAGGTTCCACATCGGGCTGGCAGGTGGAACCTCCCCCAACGAACGTTGTCAGTGTGATGATGTCACCTGGAAGTGACATCATTGCATCAGCACGCGGTGGCCACTCTATGGTTTTCCCGGACGCTCTAGCCATTTGGGAGAGAAAACTTTATGATACAATAGGTCCCCTGCTGGAGAGCACAGAGGACTTGGCAACCCTGAGGGGTCGCCAGAAGCCAGCCAAGACTTCCAGGCATGTGCATGCATACACACCTATACACACACAAAATATGAAACAACCCAACCCATCTCAACCTCCTGCAGGAATCCTGCAGAAGTTGCTGCTTTGAAAGAGGAGAGCTCCCGGGGGAATCTTGCCCATCAGGCTGCCTCTTTGCCCAAGTCCAGATTCCCTCTCTTCTCATTCTGTCTTCAGCATTTCAGCTGCACAAGGACACCTGCACACACCCAGAGGAATTCTAGCCAGAAGCCAGAAGAAAACTGTCCCAGGAAATGCAATGACAGGAGATTCAGGTAGTTTTCATATGTGGGATTGGCCCAGGATTCAACGTTGTTGGGAAGTGAAGGTTTTTTTGATCCTTCACCGTAGCATCTCAGTGCCTTTTATGCATCACTTAGGTTTCACTTGACTATTTTCTCTCTCTTTTCCAAATCTGCATTGCCATGATGTGTTAGGAAAGACTGCAGCAGAATCAGGCTGCCTGAGAAAGTCCTTATCTTGCTGCCCCACACAGAAGGCTATATACCTGCCCCAGTCTCCAAAGCAGCTGCTTCCTAACCTCATGGCTAGAGCTGCTAAGCCCCCAGCCTGGGAGGGGGTTCTCCCGCCCTGGAGGTTCCTAATCCACCAGCCCACATTGGGCTGGCGGGGGGAACCTCCCCCAACATCGCCAGTGCAATGATGTCACCTAAATGTGACATCACCGCACTAGCGGTGCCGCGCGCCAGCCGTTCTAGGCATTTCTGGGGAAACTCTATGGTTTTCCCGGATGCTCCAGCGATTTGGGAGGGAAAACTCTATGGTACAATAGGCAGAGATATAAACTTTACATAATATACAGGCAAACTCTATCAACAACATTATTATTTACTTAAAATCAGGGCTTTTTATGTAGCAGGAACTCCTTTGCATGTTAGGCCACACACCCCCTGATGTAGCCAATCCTCCAAGAGCTTAGAAGGCTCTTCTTACAGGGCCTGCTTTAAACTCTAGGAAGAGTGGCTACATCAGGGGTGTGTGGCCTAATATGCAAAGGAGTTCCTGCTACAAAAAAAGCCCTGCTTAAAATACAAACATGCCTAAAACATTAACACTTTTACAGTATTAAAGTATCGCCCTGAAGCCCACCCTCCCTCTTCCATGGCCCATTACTCCTTTGCACTGGGACAATAGGCAGGATCAAAATGACATCTGGAAATAAATGTAGTGTCCAGATGCTCAAGGGCCAGATAATAAGAGCCTTGGATGAGCAAGTTCTGGTTCACAGACCATACGTTTGACACCCCTGACCAGGGCTTTTTTTGCAGAAAAAGCCCAACTGGAACTTATTTGCATATTAGGCCACACCCTCTAACAGCACCCTCATTTCACACAGGGCTTTTTGTAGAAAAAACCAGCAGGAACTCATCTGCATATTAGGTCACACCCCTGACACCACTGCATTCCGTTCCTGCTCAAAAAAAAAGCCCTGCCCCTGACCTAGAACAACAGATCACCACTAGAGTGGAATCACACAACCCTCTGTCCTGAGGACAGTGACCTATGCTTCATCTCCGCTGGCCCTGAACTCTGGCCTCTGGAGCTGTACTTTGATTATTCCCACAGTCCTACAGCTGCTTGGAAGTCCAGGAAAGCAGGGAGTTGGCTCCCTGATTGTGCTGGCGCTTAGCTCCCTGATTGGCCAGAACGTGCAAATGCCCCTGGATGCCATGCTTCTGTCGTATTTTGCAGAATTTATTCTAGATTGTTCTGCTACTTTCCATCATTTGCTTTGGTCTTGTCGTCCCAGCAGGAGGCGAGGACGTCACCCTCCCCTCCCCCCACCCCCAACCCTCAAAATCTCACTTCTCTGGCTTCTCAGGTCGCAGTAGGAGTTGCCCCCACAAACATAGCTTAGCAGCCACGAGGACTACAAACCTGAAAGCCAAGATTCTTAGGGAGCTGGGTTTTCCATGCTACATGCACATTCTATGCCTCACGTTCTGCTGGAAAGCAAAGATCCCTGGAGCCAAGCTCTTCATATTCAGGGCCAGCCCTGCCACTAGGCAAGCTAGGTGACTGCCTAGGGCACCAGCCTTCTGGGGGCGCCAAATTGGACGCTTGCCATGTGACTCAGTGACGTTATCAGTGTGGGGAGGCACCAGAAGTTATTCTTGCCTAGGGTGCCAGACAGTCTAGGGACGTCCCTGTTCATATTCCCGCCCCTCCCCAATCAGAAAGGAGACGCCTCCTAACCCTGCCGCCTTACTGTCTGTGAAGTGCGTGTTGCAAAGGTCCGAGTCACAGTAGTATGTCTTGTGTACCTCCCGCTCCTCATCCGAGTGCACGTTGGATGTGCGGTTGGCCACACCTTCCCCGGAACAGCCTTTCATCACGTATTCAGCCAATTCCAGGTCTGGGAAGACCAAGACAAGAAGGGATTAGGAATGCAAAGTGACAGCTGTTTGCACAAGAAAAGAGCCATCTCGTCCCCCCACCCTGGTAAGCTCCACATGCCAGCTGCAAAGATAAGCATTCAGCCAGTCTTCTTCACCATTCAGGGTTCTCCACTGGAAATTCTGCCCCTTGAAATGTCAAAGTTTGGGTGTTTAAAACATACAGGTGTTGGGTCCTGTCGTTTGGAATGACTGACTACACTTCTATTATTTCATTTCTGTGTGTTTTGTATTTTGGTGTGCTTTTCCATCTACAGTCTATGTGTCAGGGTTGCCAGTCTCCAGGTGGGGCCAGGAGACACAACCCCAGAATTTAGGGTTTCCAATCCCCAGGTGGGGCAGGAAATTAAGGTTATAAACCTCCACAAAACCCAGCCTCAAATTGCCAAATACTAATACCAAATAAATACAAATACTAGAAATGTATATTCAGTTGTGCAAAAGCATTCCATATATAAATGGCAAATAAAGAACAAAAACCTTCACCCAAAGTCATTTACAGACAAATCAATGTCCAGGAAATTCCAAAGGATAGATGAAGGCAGAAATTCAAACGGTCAAGTCTTTCATGAAGAACAATGCTTCCAGAAGAAGGTTTTTTTGCATTGAAGAATTTCAAATAGAGAACGATGCTCCAAATAACTTATCCTTTTGTACAGCAAGGCACATAAGATTTGGAACGCGATGTGATAGTACAGCACAGTATCACATAACACATCATTAAAGCAACAGATTAAAACCAATAAAACCCAGCAATAGCCAAAAGACAGCACTAAAAATTCTAACGGTCCCCCTGTCTCACAGGAAGGCAGGCAGCGGGGTGGGAGTACCAGGAAGGTGGAACTATCGCTGTCCTCAATCAAACACCTGGTTGCACAGCTCTGCCTTATAGGCCCTGTGGAACTGCATCAACTTAGATTTTCAGCTCTAAGCCACAAAGCAACGCACACACACGTCTGACTCACCAGGCAGCATGAAGACCCCGCTGTCATTCTTGTTTAAATCTGGAAGAGAATCAGGGATGCGTACTGTAACTGCTTTCAGAAAACGATTGCATTAGTAAATGGCTGAGGACATAGATGGGACACTATACCAAAGAAGAAGATAGAAGAAATTGGATTTATACCCCACCCTCCACTCTGAATCTCAGAGTGGCTCACAATCTCCTTTATCTTCCTCCTCCACAACAGACACCCTGTGAGGTAGGTGGGGCTGAGAGAGCTCTGAGAGAAGCTGCCCTTTCAAGGACAACTCCTACAAGAGCTATGGCTGACCCAAGGCCATTCCAGCAGCTGCAAGTGGAGGAGCAGGGAATCAAACTCGGTTCCCCCAGATAATAGTCTACGCACTTAACCACTACACCAAACTGGCTGTCCTCCAAACTGGAGGAAGAGATTGGATTTATACCCCGCCATTCGCTCAAAGTCTCAAAGCAGCTTACAATCTCCTTCCCTTCCTCTCCCAACAACAGACACCCTGTGAGGTCAGTGGGGCTAAGAGAGCTCTGAGAGAATTGCTCTTGAGAGAACAGTCTGAGAGAACTCGTGACTGACCCAAGGTCACCCAGGTGGCTTCACATGGAGGAGTGGGGAATCAAACCCTGCTCTCTGGATTAGAGTCCACTGCTCTTAGCCAACTGCACCAAATGGATAGCATTTTCCAGCTCCCTCAAGCCTTCTTAGGATCCCTGGGCCATACCTGTATTCTGGGGTGGAATTCTAGCAGGAGCTCCTTTGCATATTAGGCCACATCCCTTGATGTAGCCAATCCTCCAAGAGCTTACAAGGCTCTTTTTTTGTCAGCTCTTGGAGGATTGGCTACATCAGGGTTTGTGGCCTAATACGCAAAGGAGCTCCTGCTAGAATTCCATCCCTGCTTGTACTTAGGAGGGAAACACATTACGAAATCAACAGTTAATGTTTGTGTTTTTGACTTTTGGTAGGACCTTACCAAAAAGTTGAATAGTGGATGAAAAGCAGGAGCGGTCCTTGTTCGTACACTGTTGCTCCGTCTCGATGCATTCCTGGAACATCCCCACACACTGGTAGCACCGCAGGCTGCCAGCTGCAGAAGAATGGAACAGGTGAACATAAGTCTGAGCAAACAATCTCCCAGGGCCGGCCCTAGACTGTCTGGCACCCAAGGCAAGGCTAACTTCTGGCGCCTTCCCCCCCCCCCTGCACTGATAACATAATTCAGTCACATGGAGCAGGGGTCCCCAACCCCTGGGCCGCGGACCGGTCCACAGCATGTTAGCAACTGGGCCGCCCAGCCTCTCTGCCCCAGCCCCCCACGACACTGCACAGCCTCGCCACCCCCCCACAGCGGCACCTCCTCCCTCCATTTTCACAACATTAAGGAAGACAGGAAGGCGGGACTTCCTAAAGGAAGTGGGGAGGAGGCACCACTTTTTCAGCAGGTCGCTCACTGCTGATGCCGTGGTTTTCCATGTTGATCAGCTGATCGGCAGCGGGGGGGGGTCAGCCTTTAAAGAGCCCGGGAGACCCTTCACCGCCCCTTCCAGGCCTTAACGTTGTGAAAATGGAGGGGGGAGGAGGTGCCACGGGGCGTGGGAGGAGGCCAGATTTGGGGCCCTGGGGCCACAGTGGGTGGGCTAGCCCTGGTGCCAGTCCCTGGTGCCAAAAAGGTTGGGAGGCACTGACATGGGGGATGCCCAATTTGGCAACCCCAGAAGACCGGCGTCCTAGGCAATTGACTAGTTTGCCTAGTGAAAGGGCCAGCCCTGCAATCTCCTCAGGCGGCATTGTGAGGTGTCCCCATTGAAAATGCCCTCTTTCCGTTAGTACAGTTTTGTTCAAACTGCGAAGGGAGAGAATGTTACCTGCAATACCTCCCAACACCCCTAGTCCCCCGTTTTCCCACAGCAGCGGTATTTTTCAGTTTCAGAATGTGAAATCACACAGCCTTCAGAAACCTGAAATACTGACTGCACGTACAATCTCGTACCAACTTCCAAGTGGGGCCAGGAGATCTCCCAGAATCCCAGTTGATCTCCAAGCTACGGAGATCAATTCCCCTGGAGAAAATACAGCTTTGGAGGGTGAAGTCCATGGCATTATGTGCTGCTGTGGTCCCTCCCTAATCCCAGCATCTTCCCGGGATCTACCCCCAAATCTCTAGGAATTTCCCAGCACAGAGATGGCAACCATACGCAGAACAATGCAGGAAAAAATGCACATTGCTATAGTCACACAAAATGATGGCCATGCATATTCTAGGGTTTCCGGTTCTATATTATCTGGCAGGGGATTGTGGGGGGAGGAACCTACCTGATCAGCATCATGACAATGCCACAACATCACTTCCCAGCACAACCTGGAAGTTACATCATCATTACTTCGCCACAATGCTCTAGGATTCACCCCGAACTCTATGGTTTAACCATAGAGTTTAGGATGAATCCCACAATGTGGTGCCATCACAATGACATCACTTCCAGTTCACCTTTAAGCAGTGACTTACAGTGTTGGTACAATGCTGAATCACTCCCATATTCTCCACCCCTGCCCTGTTGAGTGGCAGTGGGAAATGGAAATAGGTTTCCCAAGCTCCCGCTGGGAGCAGCAGTTCCCCTGGTTTTGGGATTCCCAACCCGCCAGCACGGAGTGGGCCACTAGGGGGACCCCCCTTCCCAAAGAGCTCCATCATATGTGGCACACATGGCATGATGACATCACCCAGAGGTGACCTCATCACACGAGGTATGTCACATGGGGACACTCTAGCAATTCAGGGAAAACTCTATGGTTTCATGCAGGGATGCACTAGCAATTGGGGGGGACTCTATGGTGCCATAGAGTTTTCCCCAAAATTGCTAGAGCATCCCTGCATAACATGCCTTGTGCAACAACATCCCCGGTGTGGACTTGGCAACCCTAAATGGAAAGTCCAGGATGGGAAGTCTCCCACTCTAGTAGGGGACATAGCTGCCTTATGCATATCAGTAAGATTGTGGGTAGTGGAGTAGGGGTTGCCCGTTCGGGGTGGAAAATACCTGGAGATTTGGGGGAGGAGCCTGAGGATGGAGGGGTTGGAGAGGGGAGGGGCTTCACTGGGGCATACTGCCACAGTCCACTTCCAAGGTGGCCGTTTTCTCCAAGCGAACCGATGTCTGTCGCCTGAAGATCAGTTGTGATAGATCTCCAGCCACCACCTGGAGATTGGCAGCGCTAGTGGTGTGATTTCCCATTGCCTTGTGGTTTGAGTGACAAAATTATGAACACTGAGGAGAGCTAAAATAGCTCAGTCACATGGGATGCGGCCTCAGAGTCCGTGTCTTCCCGCTTATCCAGAGGAGTTCAATGGAGAACACGAAGCAGTTGGCGGGCTAAAGAATTCTCTCTGCTTATCCTTGATCTCTGTATCCCCCTGTGTCCTCTGCAGGATTTGGTCTTCCAAAGACACCCCTCAGACCTTAATGAAGTGCCCCAAAGGGCCAAATCTGACTTGCCCGGGCAGTTCCAAAGCACACACAGTGAAGAAAGGAGCCAAGACAGCCCAACCCAATGAACATTATAAGAGAACACTGACGGGCATCAGACAGCACCAGCTTTTTCGGAAAATTCTCTACAGCAGGGCTTTCTTTTTAGCAGGAACACAGTTCTGGCTGGCTTGGCACCGGAGGGTGTGGCCTAATATGCAAATGAGTTCCTGCTGTGCTTTTTCTATTTAAAAGTCCTATGAGAAACAATGGTGATGTCAGGGGGTGTGGCCTAATATGCAATTAAGTTCCTGCTGGGCTTTTTCTATTAAAAAATCACCCCTGTGTGAGACAATGGTGGCATCAAGGGGTGTGGCCTAATATGAAAATGAGTTCCTGCTGGGCTTTTTCCTATTAAAAAAAACCCTGTGTGAAACCATGGTGATGTCAGGGGGTGTGGCCTAATATGCAAATGAGTTCCTCCTGGTCTTTTTCTACCCAAAAAAGCCCCTGCTCAACAGTATTCCTCCCCCTCAGACAAACTTGGGAGAACAGGATCTGGCCGATGTCCCACCCTAACGTGGCCTGCCCAGTTGTAGCCCCCTTCCCTTTGTTTCATTCATTTATGCCACATGGGAGAAAGGAGTGGAGGTAGGATGCTCTACAATTCTTTATTTAACACTGGCACCAGGATACCCGGAGGTAGGGCAGCTGACTCCAGTGCCTGTGTTTGAATATTGTTTGGAAACACTTTCTGTTCCCTTGTGAAGGAACAGAAGGATTAATATTATTTGCAGTCAGGAAACGCTGCGGATATATCAGTGTTAATTTTGATTTGAACTGGAGTCTTTTTGCATAATTACTAATAGAGCACCCTATACATGAAGAATGATCAAAGCAGGATGTTTCAAGTCGACCCCCTGCACATCAGGACTCCTCCTTGTTGTCGTTAATCATTGTTAGTTATTGCAATTGTACCTTGTCTTATTATTTCCAGGGCTTTTTTGTAGAAAAAGTCCAGCAGGAACTTATTTGCATATTAAGCCACACACCCTGGCATCACCATTGTCTCACACCGGGCTTTTCTGTAGAAAAAGCCCATTAGGGACTCATTTACATACTAGGCCACACCCCTTGACACCAAGCCAGCTGGAACTGCATTCCTATGCGTTCCTGATTAAAAAGAAAGCCCTGATTATTTCATTATTTGGTCACTATAACTTTGTGACTGTGTTTTTTTCTCAGTCTGTTAGTGACCTCTCTAGGTGGGGCCTGGAGATCTCCCGGAATGACAACTGATCTCCAGACAACAAAATCAGTTTTCCTGAGGAAAACAGCTATTTTGGAGGGTGAACCCTATGGCAATATACCCTGTTGACATCCCTCCCCTCCCCTCCCCTAAACCCCTCTGTTCCCACACTTCACCCCCTAAATCTCCTGGCATTTCCCATCCCAGAGTTACCATGTCTAAGTGGGAGATCTCACAAGCTGGCAGGGAAAGGACACACAGTCATGTGGATATGGTTGAACAATGGAGCCCGGAATCAAGTATTTGACGGAGGGAGAGAAAGAAAGAGCAGAATAAAATTTAGACGTTCCAGATAGAGTTGCCAATTCCCAGGTGGGGGCAGGGGATCCTCTGGTTTGGAGGCCCTCCCCGCTTCAGGGTCATCAGAAAGCAGAGAGGGGGAGGGAAATGTCTGCTGGGCACTCCATTATTCCCTATGGAGACCAATTCCCATAGGATATAAAGGAGAATTGAACTGCGGATATATGGGCCTCTGGGGAGGCTTTTTTGAGATAGAGGCACCAAATTTTCAGCATAGCATCCAGTGCCTCTCCCCAAAATACCTTCCCAGTTTCAAAAAGACTGGACCAGGGGGTCCAATTCTATGAGCCCCAAAAGGGTGCCCCTGTCCTTCATTATTTCCAATGGAGAGAAAGCATTGAAAAAGTATGCGGTCCCTTTAAACGTGATGACCAGAACTCCCTTTGGAGTTCATCGATGCTTATCACACCATTGCTCCTGGCTCCACCCCCAAAGTTCCCAGATATTTCTTGAATTGGACTTGGCAACCCTAGTTTCCGGAGTTTTGCTCCTGTGAGCTCCTGCCCAAAATGAGTCCTGGAGAAGAAACTTATTTTTACATAGGTGGACAAACTGCAGTGAAAGGATGGCTGCCCCTCTCCAAGCCCTGCCCTGTGTTTCACAGATAACCCCCTTGTACAGTGCTGGGTTCGTTCGTTCTTACCTGTGACCAAGATCGAGAAGAACACGGCCACCCCCAGCACAGCCTTGGTTCCCTGCTGGCATTTCTCGCGCTCCATCTTCCTCCGCCTGAGCCAGGAAAGAGGTTTCTTCAGCTCACAATAAAGGTGTGTTTGCAACCGCTGCCCTGTCTAGGTTTGACTTGCTCGATGGCCTAAAGCCAACCGTGAGTTCCCATGAAAAGTTGCAATCCAATATCCGAGGAGGAGAATTGAGCCAAAAGCAGGGTGGAAAATACAGCTTGTTCCCTGTTGCAGAAGTTGCCGCTGTCCGTCTCCCGAATCTGGTAGGAGAAGGCTAGCGAGGCTTCAGTTTATCGTTCTACTCAGTAAGCTTCAGCTGCTGAAAATATTCTCCAAACCAGTTCCCTTCAGCCTCATGGGATGTAGCTCTGGAATGGAAAACCAAGAGATGTCTAATACTGTTTCCTACCACCAGGTGGTGGCTAGAGACCTCCTGGGATTATAACATCTCCAGGCAACAGAGATTAGTTCACCTGGAGAAAACAGCTGCTTTGGAAGATGGACGGTCTGGTATTATACCGCCCTGAAGTCCCACCCCTCCCCAAACCCCACCTTTCCTCAGGCTCCACCCCCAAATCTACAAGGATTTCCAAACCTAGAGCTGGCAACACCCACATAGACAGAGGAAGAGACTCTTATAAAGATGTCTACAGACTTCATTGCGTGTGGACCGTTTCCTACTTCTAAATGAATCATCTGCCTTCCAAACGTATTTATGCAAAGGTGAAGGCATGGGGTGTGAAATCCAGTGAATATTTCCCAACAAGGTTTAAACCCTGTTGACACCCCATCATTGCAGAAAGATTCCATACCTCAAGGATATAGCACATCTCAGGTTGCCAAATATAGATAGGAGATTTGAGGTGTGAAGCCCAGGAAGGGTGGAAGTTAATGCCACAGAATCCACCTTCTAAAGCAGTCATGTTCTTCAGAGGAACTGATCGCTATAGTCCGGAGATCAGCTGTAAATACAGTGTTCCCTCTAAGCTGAGTTAGTGTGAGCTAGCCCACAGTTTTTTAGCCTCCGGCTCACACATTTTTTTCTCAGCTCAGGAAAAATGGCCCCAGAGCAAACTAATTTATGCAATAGCTCACAACTAATGACAGTAGCTCACAAAGTAGAATTTTTGCTCACAAAAATTTCTGCTCCACAGTTTAGAGGGAACATTGAACTTAAGGGCCAAAAATTAAAAGCTAAATATGAAATTAAATCATAAGCAAAAATGCATGTATTTAGCGTTTAATTTTTATATTTTTGCTTATGATTTAATTTCCTATTCAGCTTTTAACTTTTGTATTTTTGTTTATGGTTTAATTTCGTATTCATATTTTGATTTTTGTATTTTTATGATTTAATTTCAGATTAAGCTTTTAATTTTTGTTTACAGCTTAATTTCAGATTTAGCTTTTCATGCTTGGTCCTTAAGTTGAATATTAACCTTTTAGGCCATCAATCTAGAGCACCAGACGAGATCCATTAACCTTTGTGAACTTTACATGCTGCTTGGGCTGCCAAGCCCCTGGTCCGGAAGGGAGTTCTCCCATCTGAGAGGTTCCCAACCCACCAGCTCACATTGGACCAGCAGGGGGAACCTCGTCCGATGTCGCCAGCGCGATGATGTCACACGCGAGTGACATTATTGTGCCAGCAAAGTTGCACACCGGCCGATCTAGGCATTTCCGGGGAAACTCTATGGTTTTCCCAGATTCTCTAGCAATTTGGGATGGAAAACTCTATGGTACAATAGGTTCCCTCCTTTGGAGGCTGGGAGGGACTTGGCAACCCTACATGCCCCCCCCACCCCCAGTTGTGCTTCTGCTGGATCAGACCAAGCAATTGACTAAAGTCAGTGCCACCCTTCCCCCACAACCACCCTCTTGTGCACACAGCACAACAACAGTGTGTGCCATCTATAAAAACCCAAATTGGATTCTTCAGAGCCATAAAACAAACTTTCTCCCAGGGCACCCCACCTTCTTGAAGATTTTGTTAACAGGACGATGCTAAGCAGAGGGTGAAAAAAATCCATTCTAATTATGCAAAGGGAGGGAGAGGAATGGAGCAGGTTGTCCCACCTTGAGGCGCTGCAGATTTAATTCTGCGGTTACGGTTCATAAAGGCTACCGAGGTGGCATTCTTCAGCCTTGTGTACACATAAACACACACTCTCTCACCCAGCGAAGCTTCCCTGCCATTCGCTGGCCAAAGTTTTCCACACAGGAAACTTCGTTTTCAAAATTTTATTAAGAAGGGGCTTGACTATGAACTACATGCCAGAAGGAGTCAAAATTCTGCAATAGGGTTGCCAATCCCCAGGTGGAAGTAGATATTCAAGGGAGATTCACGGGGAGACAGCAAACCAAACAATATACCGTGATACAGTTGTGAAAACCATGAAAAACAATAACCACAATATATCAAAAAAATCTTACATAGTGATATTTTCACAACTTTTCGAACATTTTTGCAACAAGGTTAGTAATTCATACAAAAGCCATAAAAGGCCATTCACAACTGAGCACATACAATACTAAAGAGAATGAAATTCTCACAATAAAGTGCTGAGTACAAAAGATGCTTATATACTAAAGTGACAAAAGTTCATTTTCATTGTGCAATACTGTGTGCAATTCTGGTCACCGCACCTCAAAAAGGATATTATAGCAATGGAAAAAGTGCAGAAAAGGGCAACTAGAATGATTACAGGTTTGGAACACTTTCCCTATGAAGAAAGGTTAAAACGCTTGGGGCTCTTTAGCTTGGAGAAACGTCGACTGCAGGGTGACATGATAGAGGTTTACAAGATTATGCATGGGATGGAGAAGGTAGAGAAAGAAGTACTTTTCTCCCTTTCTCACAATACAAGAACTTGTGGGCATTCAATGAAATTGCTGAGCAGTCGGGTTAGAACGGATAAAAGGAGGTACTTCTTCACCCAAAGGGTGATTAACATGTAGAATTCACTGCCACAGGAGGTGGTGGCGGCTACAAGCATAGCCAGCTTCAAGAGGGGGTTAGATAAAAATATGGAGCAGAGGTCCATCAGTGGCTATTAGCCACAGTGTGTGTGTATATATATAAATTTTTGGCCACTGTGTGATACAGAGTGTTGGAATGGATGGGCCATTGGCCTGATCCAAATGGCTTCTCTTATGTTCTTATTGTTTTTTATGGTTTTTGTAATTGTATTATGTATTTTGTTTGGTTTGCAATCCCCAGGTGGGGGCAGGGGATCCCCCGGTTCAGAGGCCCTCCCACCCGCTTCAGGGTTGTCAGAAAGCGGGGGGAGGGGGAGAGGGAATTGTCCGCTGGGCATTCTATTATTCTCTATGGAGACCAATTCACATAAGGTATAATGGAGAATTGATCTGCAGTTATCTGGGGCCTGGGGGCTGTTTTTTGACGTAGAAGCACCAGACTTTCAACACAGCATCCAATGCCTCTCCTCAAAACACCCTCCAAGTTTCAAAAGGATTGGCCCAGGGGCTCCAATTTCATGAGCCCCAAAAGAAGATGGCACAATCCTTCATGATTCCAAATGGAGGGAAGGCATTTAGAAAGCATGTGGTCCCTTTAAATGCGATGGCCAGAACTCCCATTGGAGTTCAATTATGCTTGTCACACCTTTACTCCTGGCTCCACCCACAATGTCTCCTGGCTCCACCCTCAAAGTCCCCAGATATTTCTTGAATTGGACTGGCAATCCTAAGGGTCAACCCTGGTTCATACTTGGGTGGGAGAACACCACAGAAGTCCCTAGTTGCTAAGCAGAAGACGACAATGGCCAACCACCTCTCTTCCCTTATAAACCTTACGAGGTCGGTTGCCAGAAGTCAGCTACAGCTTGATAGCAAAAAAACAACAAAAGAAACCAGCTCTTTTTCCTCCAGGCAGTTGGCAACCCTAGCTAAAGGGATCTTCCACTTCCAAAAAAATCTCACTTTCCCTGGACTGACCTCTGTTTTCGTCAGGCCTCAAATTCAGCAGGAGCTCTCAGGAGCACACCTTTTTGAGGGTTCCCCCTCTTCCTCCCCACCTACCTTGTCCATTGAATAGGAGGTACAGCTGCATAACAATCCTTGGATTAGGAGAGCAGGCAGACAGACAGCCACCAGGGGCTTTGCCACACCCCAGCAGCCCTCATTAACCCCTGGAGAAGCCCATGTCGCTCTTTCTCCATTTATGTGATTTTGGGTGGAGGGTGGCTTGCTGGCTTTTTGACTGTTCTGGGGGTTCGGCCAAGGAAAGCCCCAGTTGAGTGAGGCCTGTTGGGCTGGCTGGATCTCTAGCCAGCCCAAGCAGGCCTCACTCACCTGTGGCTCTCCTTTCTTGAATTGGGTTGCTTTTGGTGGGGGGGGCAGCATATACTAATGAGTTATGCTAATGAGCTCCACCACCTATTTTTCTACAAAACGACCCCTGAAGGTAACTGAACTGCCCTGATGCGGATGGCCCAGGCTAGCCTGATCCTGTCAGATCTAAGGCAATAAGTAGGGTCGGCCCTGGTTCATCCTTGGATAGGAGACCACTCAGAAGTCCCCGGTTGCTAAGCAAAAGAAGGCAATGGCCAATCACCTCTGTTTGTCTCTTGCCTTGCAAACCTTATAGGGTCGCTAGAAGATGCCTGCAACTTGACAGCAAAAAATGACAAAAGAAACTGGACATTTTTCCTTCGTGCAGTTGGTAACCCTAGCTAAAGGGATGTTCCATTTCCCAAAAATCTCCCCTTCCCTGGAGTGACCTCTGTTTTCATACATGCTGGTAACCCGGAGGCTGGGCCAAAGTGCCTTGACTTATAGTCAATCACATGCTTCGTTTATACAAACAGCTCATAAACCACTGGAGCAACAAACAGAAGAGGGGAAAACGTCCAGTTGGAAAGCCCTTGAACGGGCAACCAATGACCCTCTTCGCCTGCAGGCAAAGCGAGCTAGCTAAGGTCAGAGGCAGAGTGAAAGAAGTAATAATAGATTTGTGATAAGGAGATCCTTGGCTTGGTTCCAGCCTAAGCCTGCATAATTTGTCACCTCCTGAAGCCAAAGAAATGTATGGCAGCTCAGGTAAACCCTTTTGGATCTGGCTTAATGTTATATACATCTGCAGCCCCAGCAAGAAGGTACTACAAATCAGGAGGAACAGATTTCATAGATTTTACACAGAAAAGTTCTCAGTCTCAGGTCTAGATATTGAAGGATTGCAGATTCCACAAAAGGCCTTTCTTTACCTGGGGCCACTGTTCCCTCTAAGCGGAATTAGCGTGAGCTAGCTCATCATTTTTTAGCTTTCAGCTCACGCAATTTTGTCTTCGCTCAGGAAAACTGGCCCCCAAGCAATTTAATTCATGCAGTAGCTCACAACTTTAATGCCAGTAGCTCAAGAAGTGGAATTTTTTTGCTCACAAGGCTCCACAGCTTAGAGGGGGTATCGCCTGGGACCCTGGGAAATCGCTGCTAGCCACAGTGCTGCCAGACAGAAGTCAGTCTCCTGTATTTGCATGTTAGGCCACACCAGGGCTTTTTTTGTAGAAAAAGCCCAGCAGGAACTCATTTGCGTGTCAGGCTACACACCCCTCACACCAAACCAGCCGGAACTACACTCCTGTGCGTTCCTGCTCAGAAAAAGCCCTGGAAACAAGGATTTTTTTATAAACTCCCCCCCCCTCCCCACCAAGTTTAAGCATTTGAATTTTTTATCATCAAAGCATAGTGTTTGATGGCCCTTTGGGACAGACACTGTGCCATGCCATTGCCTTCAAGCCAAGCAGGAATGCAAATATGACAACTAGCATGGATAGACATCACACCCTTTGAACCCTGGCCAAGCCAGCTGGAACTGCGTTCCTCTGAGTTCCTGCTCAAAAAAAGCCCTGGGCCACACACCCCTGATGTAGCCAATCCTCCAAGAGCTTACAGGGCTCTTAGTACAGGGCCTACTGTAAGTTCCGGAGGATTGGCTGCATTAGGGGGTGTGGCCTAATATGCAAAGGAGCTTGTGCTACCAAAAAAAAAGCCCTGCAGGTGTGGTACACCTGTTTCTGAAGAACTGTGCTTGCACACGAAAGCTTATCCTGCGAATAAAATGTTGTGGGTGAAGGTGCCACTGGACTCAAACTTTGTTCTACATATGAAATCAGTTCTTCTTCTCCAGTCCGCCCACAGGAGTTTGTCGCTAATTATGGTAGAGTGTCGACTTCTTACTAGCCTGCAATGCCAGTGGGCAATGCCAACTGATACACCAGGGGTGCAGCCAGACGTACCATTAGTGGCGACACAGCTCCGTCTCGCTGACGGATTAAATGTGTTCATTCAGACATCTGGCAATCGAGTGTCATCCAGGGTCATTCCGACTTGCTGCGGATCAGTGCCGCATTAATTTGACAGCGCAGAAAGTCCGGCCCTTTTTCAAAACAGCGGCACAAAATCAGCTTTTTCCTGTTTGGACAGCTCACGCGCGATACGGCCCCTTGGAATGTTTACCGCCCCTCCCACCTTTTTTTAAAAAAGAAAGGCGCAGCAGACATGCGCATTGCCAGATCATCCGGGAATCTGAGGTGACGCTCCTGCTTCTCCAATCAACACAGGATCGGGGGGGGGGGACATTATCCCACTCTTCAGAACAGGAAAAAAAATCTTTTTTTCCAATGTGGAGGATTTCCAGATATCATCGTCACTGCCAATTTCTAGGAAATTAATTCCTGGCGGTTCCCTGGTTTGAATCCGCAATGTTAATTCCGGAAATTTCCCCCCTTCTCCCCTGCCTCTGAAGCATTGTTTGATTTCCCACCTCCAAACAGTTAGGCGCATGTTCAATGGACCCCCCCTCCCAGAAATCAACATCTGATCACGCATGGGAGGGATGGTGGCTCAGTGGTAGAGCATCTGCTTGGGAAGCAGAAGGTCCCAGGTTCGATCCCTGGCATCTCCAAAAAAGGGTCCAGGCAAATAGGTGTGAAAAGCCTCAGCTTGAGACCCTGGAGAGCCACTGCCAGTCTGAGAAGACAATACTGACTTTGATGGACCAAAGGTCTGATTCAGTATAAGGCAGCTTCATATGTTCATATGTTCATGCTCCAAGAAAAGAGCGTGATAGTTTTGGATGTGTGATCGCTCAACAACACAGTGAGTCGCATTCTTGGATGCTCGTCTGAACAGCTCTGCATCGAATCAATATTCAGCGGTTCAAATTTGAGCGCTACACACCCGCTTTTAATGTGAGGTGTGGCCGCACCCCAGCAGTAGGAGTTCCAGCAGACGTGAGGTTAGGTTTCGGTACAGAGCCAAATCCTTAATCTTCTCCATAATTTGCTTTAACCACTACTCACAGGAACTGTATTCAAAACTCACTGAGTACTTTTCAGCTCCGGCTAGGGTTGCCAATCCCCAGGTGGGGGCAGGGGATCCCCCAGTTTGGAGGTCTTCCCCCCGCTTCAGGGTCATCAGAAAATGGGGGAGGGAAGGCAAATGTCTGCTGGGAACTCTATTATTCCCTATGGAGACTTATTCCCATAGGAAATAATGGAGAATTGATCCACGGGTTTCTGAAGCTCTTGGGGGGCTATTTTTTGAGATAGAGGCACCAAATTTTCTATATATCATCCAGAGCCTCTCCCCAAAAATACCCTTCAAGTTTCAAAGGGATTGAACCAGGGGGCCCAATTCTATGAGCCCCAAACGAAGGTGCCCCTATCCTTCATTATTTTTTATGGAAGGAAGGTATTTAAAAAGGTGAGCGGTCCCTTTAACTATGATGCCAAAACTCCCTTTGGAGTCCATTTATGCTTGTCACACCCTTGCTCCTGGCTCCAACCCAATGTCTCCTGGCTCCACCCCCAAAGTCCCCAGATATTTCTTGAATTGGATTTGGCATCCCTAGCTCTGGCCCCAGCCCGGTAGAACTTTAGGGTTCCCGATTTGGGATCCCCTGATTTCAGGATCTCCAACTCACTGGCACAGAATTGGCTTCTGGGGGAATCCTGCCCCTGAAAAACCCCACCCCTGAAGAGTGCATATTTGCAGGGGGACGGTCTAGCTAGGGTTGCCAAGTCCTCCGGAGCCTCCGGCAGGGGACTGTTTTCTCATGTGCGGTGACATCATCGCACCAGCAACATCGTGCACCAGCCGCTCTAGGGGCCTCTAGGCCCTCCCAAATTGCTAGAGCATCTGGGGAAACCATAGAGTTTTCCCAAAAGCTCCTGGAGTGGCCGGCGCGTGACATTGCCGACGCAATGATGTCACTGCAAGTGACGTCATCATGCCGACAATGTCAGGGGAGGATCCTCCCGGAAACTTCCGCCCATCCCAGGAACTTGGCAGCACTTGCTCTAGCATTTGGAAAAATCCTATGATAGCCATAGATTCCCCCCCGCAAGTGCTAGAGCATTCCCCCACGATGTGCCCACTGAGATAATGTTACTTCCGGGTGTTCCATCTTTGCAATGTGTGTGAAAGAGAATCCCCCACCAGCTGCTGGGTAAGATGTGGCAACCCTATGGAACGTGCTCTCCACTGAGATCAAAGCCTTGCAGGATTTGTTGCCATTTTGCAGGGTCTGCAAAATGAAGTTATTCCTCCCGGCCTTTGGTTGAGGCAGCAGACATCCAGCAACTTCAGCCACCCCTGCCTGAGGCCTTAAACCAGTTGGTTCATGTGCCATTAGATCCACCAGAACAACAGATCATCATCATCTACCACCCTTCCAGGCATAGTTGCGAGGGTGTAATTCTAGCAGGAGCTCCTTTGCATATTAGGCCACACACCTCTGATGTAGCCAATTGGCTATAGCAGGGGGTGTGGCCTAATATGCAAAGGAGCTCCTGCTAGAATTCCACCCCTGTGATAAGGCGAAGTGGTCATTGGAATGGATGCTGTTTACAGAGCTACTAATAGGTTTTAATTAGGCTATTTAATTTTAATTTGGTTAATGTCATTTTAATACTGTAATGTTTTATAGAATTAATTTCTGATTGTATGAAATGATGTAAGCTGCCCTGAGCCCGTTTGCAGGGTAGATTAGGGTTAAAATATCAAAATAAAACAAGTCAGTTTATTTTGCATTACTGATACATTTAAAAAAAAAATCTGGCTTCTCCATGTGTAGAATATGGATTGCCCTGAATATTAATATATTTTGAACACATGAAACTGTCTTATATCAAGTCGGATCATGGGGCCCTTAATATCAGGATTTTGATTGGCAGCTGCCATCTATGATGTCAGCCAAAGAACAGTCTTTCTCATCAACTGCTATGAGGAAACCTGGAGCAGGTTGCCAGCCTCCAGGTGGGGCCTGGAGATCTGCTTTTACAACTGATCTCCAGCTGGCAGAGATCAGTTCCCCCTGGAGAAAATGGCTGCTTTGAAGGGTGGACTCTAGGGCAGTGTACCATAGAAGCCCCTCCCCTCCCCAAACTCCACCCTCTCCTGGCTCCACCCTCAAAGTCTCCAGGTATTTTGCAACGCGGACCTGGCAACCCTAACCTGGAGGCTGGTAACCCTACGCAGTCTGCTGGTATGCACTGCAAAGAAGACCGGCGACAAAGTACAGGCTGTCTGTTGGAGAAGCTAGTGTGTTGTTACTGAACCTTTCAATGAGAAACCCCAGATATTAAAAACTCTAGAATTTTCTAACAGCGTTAATGGAAAGCCACCACCCTACTGCCTAGGGCATGCTTAGCAGAGTGATTAATCCAGCTCCTCACACAGGAATATTCTGGAATTGCCAAAGGGGAGGATTTTTCATGGCCTTGTTTCCACAGTGACTGGCTCAGTGCAGCCCATAATGAAAGGCTGTGGAAACTACACCCCAAGGGAGACAAGATCAGTTATGTGGCTATCAGGAGCATGACCACACTTGGACTCCGGGTGACCTGGTACTAACCTGGAAAGAGCCAGTTTGGTGTAGTGCTGAGAGCAGGGGCATTGAACTCGTATGTTATGAGGGCCGGATCTGACATAAATAAGACCTTGTCAGACTGAGCCATGTTGGGCCGGGCTGTGTGTGTACCTATTTAAGATTAGGTAGCAGAGATATAAACTTCATAAAGGACACAGATGAATACAAAGATTTTTTAAAACAAAACAAAACTTAAAATAATACATGCTTAAAACGTTAACACTCATTGAGCCCGTCTTGGCAAGGAGGGCGGGGTATAAATCAAATTAAACGTAAACATAAACATTAAAAGTGCTTTCTTTTCAACTCTCCCATGGGATCCATGGAACTGGGCAAAGGAAGCTCTGACTCCTTCCTTCCTTCTCCAGGGGACCAGGAGGGGGAGGAGCCTCAGCCAATAGAAGGAAGAGACGCTTGACTCAGTAGCTCTGCTGTACAATTAAGACAGCCTGGCAAAGCAAGCTCTCCCTCCTCCCTTCCTCCCCAAGGGAGGAGCCTCAGCCAATGGAGAAAATAGAGGCTTTGATCTGTAGTTCTTATGCAATTGAGCAAGCCTTGCAAAGCAAGCTGTTATGCAGAAGGAAGCAAGAGAGAGGGAAAAGGAAGCAGAAGACAGCCAGTTGCTTTGGGGCCTGATAGGAGCCCTACGAGGGCCTGATTTGGCCCCCAGGGCATATGTTTGACACCCCTGTGTTAGAGTGTCTGATCTGGAGACCCGGATTTGAATTTCCAATCTGCCATGGAAGCTTGTTGGGCAACCTTGGAACAGCCACACACTTTCTGGGGTCAGTCAGATTAACCTACTTTACAGGGTTGTTCTAACGATAAAAGGGAGAGGAGAAAGAGGTAAAACAGTTTGGGTCCCCATTAGAGAGAAAGGTAAATAAGTAAATAAACTTATAGCAACCCATTCGACAGGACTTGGAACCAAATGTTAATGGTAGCAGAGGCAGATAATCCTCAGCAGAATAGGCAAGGCGATCTTCTTTTATCACACATTTTCCTCTCAGAGCTAGGGCTGCCAAGCCCTCGGTCGAGGCAGGGGTTCTCCCACTCGGGAGGTTCCCAACTCGCAAGCCCACACTGGGCCAGCAAGTGGAACCTCCCCTGACGTCACCGGCGCGATGATATCACCCGCGAGTGACGTCATTCCGCGTGCGATGCCGCTCACCGGCCGCTCTAGGCATTTCCAGGAAAACGATATGGTTTTCCCAGATGCTCTAGCAATTTGGGAGGGAAAACTCTATGGTACAATAGGTACCATAGAGTTTTCCCCTCCCAAAATGCTAGAGTATCCAGGAAAGCCATAGAGTTTTCCTGGAAACACTGAGAGCAGCCGGCGTGCAACCGCAGGTGGCGGGGGGCGCTTGGCAACGCTACTCAGAGCCAACATGTAAATTCTTATCAATCCACAAAGCACTGACCCTGGTATAACAAAGCTCTGGAACTCTTTGCGAGGAGAAATTAGGAAACTCCTCTTGAGGTTCTGGAAAGATTGCAAAGCCTTCCAGAACCCACTCGGCCATGAGTTAGGTGGTCCAGTTTTGTCTAGGGGTCCCAAATCCCCCGCTAGGCCTGGAGACCCCCGATTTGGAGCCTCCTCCTCCCGCTGGCCATAAAAGGGAAAGCGGGGGGGGGGGAGAACGGCAGCCCTTCCCACCCAGCCCCGATCGCAGCAGCCAGAGCTCATCCGTTTTCTCAGGCTGCTTCCCGCCCCCAGTCAGCTGGCCGGTGAAGGGAGGGGAGCCCAGCCACGCCCCCAAAGGACCATGTGCCTTTGCACCTCCGGAGGTGAGTGAGTTCTGTCTCCTGCATCAGATTTCCCAGAAAGGGGGGGGGGGGGGGGGGGGCGGGGGGGAGGGGGGAGAGGGAAACGTCTTCTCATAGGGTATAATGGGGAATTGATCTGGAGGTTTCGGGGGCTCTGGGGGAGCTATTTTTTGAGGTAGAGGCACCAAATTTTCAATATAGTATCTAGTGCCTCTCCCCAAAGTATCCCCCAAATTTCAAAACGATTGGACCAGGGGGTCCAATTCTATGAGCCCCAAAAGAAGGTGCCCTTATCCTTCATTATTTCCTATGGAAGGAAGACATTTAAAAAGGTGTGCTGTCCCTTTAAATGTGATGGCCAGAACTCTCTTGGAGTTCAATTATGCTTGTCACACTCTTGTTCCTGGCTCCGCCCCAATGTCTCCTGGCTCCACCCCCAAAGTCTCCTGGCTCCACCCCCAAAGTCCCCAGATATTTCTTGAATTGGACTTGGCAACCCTAGTTTTGTCTGCAGCTTTCCTCTGGCTATTTACCATCAATCAGTTTAGCAGTGGTTTCATTACTTTGTTTTTAGTACCCACCTAGTGGGAAAGCGATCCATAAATAATATTTTAAACAAATAAACCTGGAGTGCAACCTTCGGGGAAAGGCTGTTCCTCAACTCTCCTTGAGAAACCGAGGGAGAATTTTTCAATATGATTTCTCCCCTGGGATCTCTTAGAAAGCAAACCCCAGATTCTAATCCTTTTCAAAGACAGGTCTGCCTCTTTCCTCGCGACAAAAAGTATTAAAGGGAAATAATGTTTACCTTTACAGCAACACCTCGAAATATCAGCCTCTTAGCGTCATCTAGTTTGAGTCTACAGATTCTTGTCAGTGTTGGCTCAAAGGCGTTTGACTGGCTGAGGCAACTGTGGTTGCCGTCACCACAACCCCCTTCATGGCTCCTTCACCGAGGTCAATTTGCCGGCTCTGGGTTCGGAAATACCTGGAGATTTTGTGAGTGGAATCTGAGGAGGGTGGGGTTTGGAGAGGGAGGGACTTCAACAAGGTATAATGCCATAGAGTCCACCTTCAAAAGTAGCCATTTTCTCCAAGTGAACTGATCTCTGTCGCCTGGGAGATCAGCTGTAATAGAGGGAGATCTCCAGCCACCACCTGGAGGTTGGAAACCCTACATCAAGGAGCCAGAGGGGATAACCCAGCTTCTTGCCATTCCTGACCCCTTTAAATAAATACTGTGTGGTGAGCCCTGCGTGCTATTTTAGGGCCTCCCCTGAACCCTTAGGTTGCTTTCTCTCACAAGAATTCTGCCACCATTTTGTTTGCTCTGACAACAGGCACCTGGTGAGAATTTGGGTGCTGGCAAGATCAGCTTGTCCCAGGTGCTTTTAAAGAGGCTAGGAGGGAAGTGATGGTAAACAGGATTACCTCCTTAGCCACAATCAGGGGTGGCAGTTGGGATACAAAACCTGCAGTCTGAGGTGACCACCTCAGGTAGTGTTGCCAGCTCTGGGTTGGGAAATACCTGGAGATCTGGGTAGGGTTTGGGGAGTGGATGGGCTTGAGGTATAATGTCAGAGTCCACCTTCCAAAGCAGCCATTTTCTCCAGATGAACTAATCTCTGTTGCCTGGAGATCAGTTATAATCCCAGATCTCCAACCACTACCTGGAGGTTGTCAGCCCTTACTTTGTCACCTTATTCTAGAGCTGGTCTTGATGACTGGATTGATTAGAACAAAAAAAAAACATAATTAACAACAATGGATCAACCCCCCCATATGGGACAATGGAACAACCCCCCATATTTAACAACAATGGTTCTGTATCCAGTAGAAGTTTTACAAATGAGACATCCCCAGTCATTTCTTCTCCACAACGGGAAAGACATCTTCAACCTATCTGCTGAACAGTCATCTGTTTTTCTTTTTCTCTAAAAGGTTATCTGCTTCCCCGGACAGCTCGCTGCAGCTAACAAAAGATACATATTGTGGAGCAGAACAATCCCAGACAGCTGAAGCAGAAATGAAACTTTAACACAGAGACGCAAATACAATCAATGAGAAGCAGACAGAAATAAAAAGTTTTACAGCCATTATGGAAAATTCCATAATAACAAAGCATTCTCATAGCCTGGGGAGTTACAGCGTTTATAGACTTGCTCTCCCAACCCCCTTATCTGATGCAAGGAAATAATGTGGACGGCCAGTCATGAACGGCACGTGGGCTGACACAAGGGAGAGACAATTTTTTTCAGTGTGTAGGTTCCAGGCCACATAGGGTTTTTGTGCAAAACAGGCTGTGGAAGCACAGAAGGCTGGGTGATTACCAGATGGGCAGCTAGAGCTGAATCCAGCCAGGACCAACAAAACCTCAGGGTATAACCTTTCATGAGCCAAAGCTCTCTTTTCAGATATGCCAGCAGTTTTTCTCCCTTCCTATTCCTGTATTCCAGCTAGGGCTGCCAGCCTCCAGGTAGGGCCTGGAGACCTCCCACTTTTACAACTGAGCTCCAGCTGGCAGAGATCAGCTCCCCTAGAGAAAATGGCTGCTTTGGAGGGTGGCCCCTATGGCATTCTACCCTGCTGAGACCCCTCCTCTCCCCAAACCCCGCCCTCTCCCAAAACCACCCCCAAAGTCTCCAGTTATTTTCCAACACAGACCTGGCAACCTTAATTCCAGCACAGATTATATTCATGGTTGCAAAATCCAGTCACCAGCTCTGCCGCTGCTTTCTGTGAAGCTCTGGTGCCTGTGTGAGTGACCTGCTCCAGTGGCCCCTTCTGCAATGGAAAGTGTGAGCAGGGCACAAGGAAAGGCTTTGGTGATATCCCTGCTATTCTGAGGATTACCCTAACCCACTATTAACTCTCACAAAACTCAGTGCTCTTCTTGGCTTAACAAACTCCAAAAAGAAATCATAGAATCACAGAGTTAGAAGGGGTCCACAAAGGCCATCTAGTCCAACTCCCAGCTCCATGCAGAGTCAGGTTAGAAAGCATGCCTGACAAGGGTTTGTCCAGCCACTACTTAAAGACTGCAGTGAGGGGGAGCTCACAGGCTCCCTTGGTAACTGATTCCACTGTTGAGCAACTCTGACTGTAAGAAATTTTTTCCTAATATCCAGCTGGTATTTTCCCACCCTTAATTTCAACCTGTCGTGCATAGACAGCTTCAAAAGGGGTTTGGATAAACGTATGAAGCAGAGGTCCATCAGTGGCTATTAGCCACAAAGTATAGATGGAACTCCCTGTCTGGGGCAGTGGTGCTCTGTATTTTTGGTGCTGGGTGGAGGCAACATTGGGAGGGCTTGTAGTGTCTTGGCCCCACAGGTGGACCTCCTGATGGCACCTGGGGGTTTTTTGTCATTGTTTGACACAGAGTGTTGGACTGGATGGGCCATTGGCCTCATCCGACATGGCTTCTGTTATGTTCTCTTATGTTCTTACGTAACCTATTATTGTGAGTCATGTCAAAGAGATTTGGTTGGATATCTGCTTCTCTAACAGTTGTAGTGGAGACCTGCAGCACTAGAGTCACTAACCCTGAGATGAGGTATAGACAGGGGTGGAATTCTAACAGGAGCTCCTTTACATATTAGGCCACACACCCCTGATGTAGCCAATCCTCCAAGAGCTTACAAGGCTCTTTTTTGTAAGCTCTTGGAGGATTGGCTGCATCAGGGGTGTGTGGCCTAATATGCAAAGGTGCTCCTGCTAAAATTCCACCCCTGCGTATGGAGATCACCCAGAATTACAACTGGCTGTTTTGCAGGGTGGACTCGCTTTATAACCTGCTAAGACAACTCTGCCCTCCCCAGGCTCCACCCCCAAATCTCCAGAAATTTCCTAACCTGGAGTTGATAACCCTATATAGTGCATGCATCCGCCACACAATCCTTTCCATTGCTACGTGACCATCTGCCATATTCCTTAAACTGAACCAGAATCCCCTCCTCAGCCAAACATAAGCATTGAGAGGGCAAGAGAGAGGGAAGGCAAATTGTGAGTATGGGGCAAACTGGGCGCAACAATCAGAGATCCAGGATTAGAGCTCCCTTTTTTAAAAGTTAATAATACTATGAGGTGTACAGACTGAGGTTGACGAAAAAGGGGACACTGGAACAAACCTGAGAGTATCTGTTACCTATTGTGTTTATCCTCTTAAATTGGATTCTGGCCATTCAATGTTCTTCTAATCTGTTGAGTCTTGTGAGCAAAAATTCTGCTTCATGAACTACTGGCATTAAAGTTATGAGCAAGCAAGGCCATCCTTCCTGAGTTAAGACAAAAATGTGTGAGCCGAAGGCTAGAAAACTCCAAGCTAGTTCACACTTAATCAGCTTAGAGGGAATACCAGTAGGGATGTGTCCAAACCGACTCACAAAATGATAAATTTTGCTCAGTTTGTGAAGTTCATGGCAGGTCAGCCAGCACGAACTTTCCACAAACTTTCAAGCACTTTTTGGGGGTGTCCGTGAATGGATGCATTTCCATTACATATACTAAACCCACTTTCACCAAGTATAGCTATATATCCACAATATTCCAATGTATTTCTCTTTTAGAATAGTGTATCAGAAAAATGCTTTTTGTATCGACATACTCAAATAAGAGACATTGGCTGTTTATCTTATTACATATACTAATCCACTATTTTAATGCATATTTTTAAAAATGGCAAACTAGAATGATTTTTGATATGTGTATTACATGTTTAAATTAAGCCTCTGAGAATCTTATGC